>NC_132805.1:16247500-16290000 GCF_048594095.1 Paramormyrops kingsleyae
TGCAGACACACTCGCTTGCGTGCTCTCCCCTCCCGCGTCACATATGTGTATCAACATTAAGTAACATAACAGAATTATTTAATAATATTACTAGCAGCAGCGGTAGTCTGTGGTTTTACATTAAAAAACTGGAGTACTGAATACATTATCTAAAGCGCCATGCTGGTTGCACTTCATAAAAAAAGATTTTGTGTTTTTCATTACATTGATTTAGCTTCTACAATTAATTTTTTGTACTCTTAATGTAGCATACATTTATTTCTTTATGTCAGTTGCAGGAAACAACCTTTGTACAAAGACAGTTTGGGTTATCAAAAAATGCTGGAAATTGAATTGGTTTTAGCCGCCCCCCCGATTAAGCGAAGAAGAAGAAAGATCGATTACCAAAATAATTGTTAGTTGCACCCATAGTTTATAATGTGATTTTTATTGTTTTATTATTGGTGCTGAGTTTGTGCTGAATAAAAGCACATGTAACACATTGGGATAAATGTTTTTTAGATAGGTGAAATATTTTAAAATGTCAAGGCATGTCAGACTACCTCGAAAAATGCCTGAGAGGCCTCAGACTCCTAAGGGTTAACCAAAATATGTATGGGGGCTGCATGAGCTAGACGTTTGAATTATTGTAGGATTTTATCCCCACATAGTTTATCATACTTATGCATCTGCTTGTCAGGCACAGAACTGTGTAGATGCATAATGGATTTTGAATACCCCCCCACCTAGAAATTTGTTTGCAGCCGATCTGACACACTCAGCTGATTATGAAAATTTGCCCCTTCAAACACCTTGTTGTCCATGTTTGTTATATGCGTACTAAATGTTATCCTTCACCAGTGTCTGATTTCTGTTCCTACTGTTTTTCCTGGCTGCAGGAGGACTGTAACCTTCAGAATGTCTGGAAGCTGGGAGGTCTCAGCATCCTAACCTCAGTCCCAGTTGTCCCTCCACATGTCTGTCTGCTCTGTGCCAGCAAAGGGCAGCATGAGGTAACATTCAAGTTTTCTGAATGGAGACCAGATTGCAGTATTTAACTCCAGACTGGAGGCCGGCATGAGTTCATGAGCAATAAATGTAATGTACTTAGAAAACCACAGAACAGTCAACCTTTATAATGCAGGGCTTGCAAAATTTCAAAATCCCTTGTAGCCCTTTGACCAGGCAGCCTTCAGGTTTTGGTAGCCCAAGAAGATTTTAACTTTAATGTTTTATTACAACAAAATACTTTGGGGTGGGACTTGAACAGCTTTCTTTTCGATTCGAGGTGGGCGATGCATCGATTTTATCGATTAATTCGAATTTAGAGTTCAGGGCGATGTCTTTTCATGAAACAATTTTATAATTTTACACATGAGCGCCAAAAGCGGATCTCATGCAATGCACTGTTCTTCACGGGTAAATTAGCGCGGCGCACCCAAACACTGCAGCAGATTCACAAACCAACATGGCAACGACAGGGAAAAAGCTGGAGCTTGTGCCCAAGAAAGGTGTTGCTACATAGGTAATATGGAATTGGTTCGGTTTTTTGCCGTCAGACACAGACCAAACAAGTCCTCGTTGCAGTCTGTTTAAAAACTGTTGCAACCAAAGGAAGCAACATGACAAATTTATTCCAGCACCTAAAGCAGAGGCACGCAGCAGAGTGGGAGAAGTGCATCTCCCAGCGAAATGAAAATAGCCCCAGCACCAGCACAACATCCAAAGTTAAGCAAGCAACCGTCCCTGGCACATTTTCGAACTGTGTGCCATATAAGAATGGGGCACGGTGGAAGGCGATAACAAATGCTGTCGCGATGTATATTGCAAAAGACATGGTGCACATACATACTGTGGAAAAGCTGGGATTCATTAACATGCTAAAAGTTTTTACAAGTTTATAAAAGTGTTTACAATGGTGTGGTCTGCCAACTCACAAGCATCTTTTTTGGCTTGTCTGATTGCACTTTAACCCTAAAGTAAAAAAACAAAAAAAAAAACAAAATAAAGTTAAAACTTGTTTTGAACCATTTATTTGTCATCTGTAGTTTGATTTTGAGTAGAGGAGGGGAAAATCAATTAAAATAGAAAATCGGATTTATTGTGAAATAATCGGAGATTTTATTTTTAGGCCATATCGGCCAGCTCTACCTGCCGCTGAAACACAATACAACCACCGTTTTTAATCTCGATAATCTTGAAAAGGAATAACCATTAAAATTGCAAAGCCAATTTTTCTTCCCATGACAGTAAAAACATTTTAACGAAACATAAACTTTCTGTACTATAATATCCATAGAGAATTGAAGGTAAGAAAAAGCCAGATCTTTGATCTAGTTGACTAAATGAAGTGAGAACTACACCCCTTTACAGGGGCTGGCAACAATGCATTAATTGTTTGCCAAACATCATATGATAGAGAGAAGAGAGGAGAAGTCAACTTATTACACATATGCACAGGCGTACATGTCTCTGGACAAATCATGATAAAACACCTGTTTGTTCCATGATCGTGTTTTTTTCTCTCATTCAAATAGCAAATCAGAATAAAGAAGTGAATTTGATTTCACACAGAGCATAATTTCAGGTATTCCATTGGGCAGGTTAGTGTTGCATTTTGGTAGCCCAATGGGAGAACTTAATAGTACCGGTTGTCGGGCTGCCGATTTTGTAAGCCCTGTAATGGATAAGTGACATTGTTTTTGTGATTTTGGCAATAGACACTTTCTTGTTGGCACAATAATTAGGGGAAAAAATTCAATCAATCTTTTTCAAACTTTGCACACACATTGTATGGGTGAACAACTGAAACTGATGAAATTTTCAGAGCAGTCACACCAAAAGTAATGCCCATAGTGAAGAAAGGGCAGTTTTGACACTTAATTCTGTTAGCCTGATCTCCTTCAAATTTTTTAACCGGGTGTGAGAGGAGTAGGATTTAGATGGGAGTGGGGTATGGTGAATGTTGTTCTCACAGCATTCTTTACTTTACAATGTTAACACAGTGATTGTTATTCAGGGGAATAAGGCTAAAATGTGCATCCTTCAGATGGTGTACTGTCAGGTTTGCTGTGAGCCATTCCATCCCTTCTGCTTGGAGCCCTGGGAGCGCCCCCTAGAAGAAAACAAGGAGAACTGGTGCTGTCGCCGCTGCAGATTCTGCCATGTTTGTGGCCACAAGGGAAAGCATTCTAAGGTACAGAGGGCTTGGATGCACCAAACTCTGCAAAAGATGTGATCAGCTGGTGTGTATATGGACCTTAACTTCGGTTGGATTTGTTTTTAAGCCACTTTTGGAGTGCGAGCGATGTCAGAATTGTTATCATCCACCCTGCTTGGGACCCAACTACCCAAAACCTAACAAGAAATCTTGCAAAAAATCATGGGTGAGCAGATACCTGTTTATTCAGAATTTAATTTTGGGTATGCATCTGCAGTTCTGTATCTGCATGTTTCTTTTGTCCGTTCCTTTCAATTGCAGGTGTGCATGACATGTATCAGATGTAAAAGCTGTGGTGTGACTCCAGGAAAAAGTTGGGACACAGAATGGAACCATGATAAGGGTCTTTGTCCTGATTGCACCAAACTCTATGACCAAGGTGAGCACACAGGGCCTGCAAGATTGTGTTGACAAGAGGGCTTCGTATCTTTCAGTTTTAGCCTGTCCACATCATTTATATTTATTCCATTTTGGGAGGTGTTCATTTAAATCAGTCATTTAAATCATTGCTATTGTGTGTTCATATCAACATTGCATGTCATTTGTGCTTTGTGCTAAGAGTACTATTACAGTTCTATGTGTTATTACAGGAATAAATGAAGAATAACTTGAATTTCAAGTTTGTGTTTTTTAAATGTAGGTACACATATTTGTTTAAAACATTAGCAGAAAGTTCTTCAAATGTTTGAGATCTTGGTGCTTGTTTTCTGTTTTTAGATTTGCATTTTACTGGCAGTTCACCACATAAGTTAACGTTTTTTCTGCTGCAGTGACTCATTTCATAATGTTTGCAGTCTGATGAAGCAGGGGTTATTTTTATTGCTCATTTTCCGTTTCCTTTTATGCATGCTAAAGCAATATGCTCTCGTTGGGCTTGTTCCCAAGTATGCTACACAAATGTTAGCTTCAATCTATAAACTTAAGATCAGTTCGTACATATTCAGTGCTGGCCCCCCTTGAATCAGCCAGGTTATCCGTATCCCTGCATAAGATTTCCATAAATGTGTTTGAAAATGATTTTGGGAAAATCATTTAATTAATCAGTTAATACTTGGGCACTGTAAACATGTGATTTTTGTTTGCGTATCTGGGAAGCATTACCAGGAAATGGGCTTGGCAGAATGGGGGGGAAAATGCACAGTTATCTCATTTATATGTATCCTTTAGTCTTTTTGGTTCCCCAGCTGTTTAAGTTCCTGAGGTAAATTTTAGGCCCTTAACCTCAGTTGCACCCTGGACTGGCTGCCCCTGCTTTCTTAGTTCTCTGCAGAATGATTTGTTTTCCTCCAGGTAACTACTGTCCCATCTGTAACAAGTGCTATGAAGATAATGATTATGACAGTCAGATGATGCAGTGTGCGTCCTGTAACCACTGGGTCCATGCAAAATGTGAGGAACTGTCTGGTAAGTGACACAGCCACTTTTGAAATCGCACGCATTCCTATCATCATGGTAACTTTTTCAAAAGGGCCTGAAAAGAAAAACTATGGAAAACCTATGAAAAGTCACTGTAGCACCCATGCTGTGCTCTTTACATGTCTAACTCTTGCCTGAGTTGTCTTCAGTTATTAAATTGGATATGAAATTTCGTCAGGTGTGCAGCCATTCTGCCTTTGCTTGGTGGGAGAGCTGTGTTCTACGATAATTGGTGTCTACTTAATTAGGGGTGCAACGATTATTCGACATTGTTGACAAAAATCGACAATAAAAATAGTCACCGACGAATTTGATTGTCGATAATTGTCGCCAGACGTATTTTTAAACGGAGACGTTTTCCTTCCTTTATACTTGTGCAATACTACCGCTTTCCAATAGACTGCACCAATACACCACACAGGTGAGATTCGCTCTTGCGTAATAGCATTCAGCAACAGGTAGAAGAATGGTGGCCACAAATCAGGCATCGTCGCATATTAAACGCTCTAAAGTCTCAAAGGCTTTTAATGTCCGAAAACAAAGACGAGATCTACAAAAGGGTGAATAGCACGGACTTCTTGTTGTCTGGCGTATCTAATAATAAATGATAATAATAATAATAAATAATTATAACAATAATAATAGGGCATAATAATAGGCTAGTAGTAGTATATTTTATATTTTTGTTTGGAAGTCGGTGATGTGTCATGAAGTGTCTCATTCGCTAAAAATTTAGCTAATAAAGGTCAGAAAACAGTGTAGAAAACCCATTGCTTAAATAAAGAAGGCAAAACTCTGAAGCTCAAGATTCAGGAGAGTGGCTCCGATGTCGCAAGTGCTGCGAGAGCTTATGCTCCCTTAAAAATAAATAACAGCAGTTTAAGTCCATTTTCTTGCTGTTAACAGAGGAATGGCAATGGGAAGCTGCTCTAAATTTCCCGTATTTTGGGTCAGGATCTTGGGATTTTTCAGCCTGCTTTAAAATGAGTTTTTATTTGTAAACATAGGCTATATAAATAGCTGATATGAAAAGAAATTACCGTGCATTTTAACCCCTATACCGCAAATGAAGTACGAATTAGCATATACAGGTTAAAATGCATAATTTCTTGTCATATCAGCACAAATGCACATAAAATACGTATTTGCACTGTCACAGCAAAAGATTGCCGCACGTATCGCTTATAAAAGGTGAATGCGTACTTGCGTACCAGTTATATGCACCCCTGATTATAACAAATATTGTATCAGAAATTCGGATCGGTGCCGATCCAGACCTATTTGACGGATCGGGTATCAGCCATGTGTGACCAATCCACACCCTATACTTACTTATTTAGTTTTTGGCAATCTCTAAAAAGAAACCATTTCGTGTTAAATCTATTTGCACAATCAATCGCACGACAGCTTTTTCCCATTTTACATGTGTTATTTTGCGGCATTGATGTCGAACAATAACCTCATGCTAAATGTAAAAGCTGTTAGCTAAATAGGAGCCATTTTATAATTATGCAATTTATAATCCGATTAGTCGACTAATCGTTTTAATAGTCGATGACTAGTCGACTATCAAAATAGTCGTTAGTTGCAGCCCTATACTTAATGCTTCCAGCCTCATGATGTACCTACAATATAGGCTCAGTACAGCAGGAAACAACCATCCTTCATGGCTCTTCTACTGACCAGAGGTGAAAAGTTCAGGTTCGAAAAGTACAAATCCCGACCAAGATTTTGTTTCAACTAACCAGTTTTTTAAAAAGTTTACATGCACACTAGAAAAATTGTATTATTGTTTTAGTCTGACTAAAACTGGACTTTTAAAGTACATGTTAATATGGTAGTCCAACTGAAAATGTACTAAACCGAATTTCTTTTAGTCGGACTAAGATGCCCAGATAATGAGATTGAGAATCGATTTACTCCTACATGTACTTCAAGAAGGTTCCAAAAGTACGGGACTTCATGGTGTTGGTTTTTCACTGGCGTAAAAACTGTACTGAATTTGAAGAATGGCTGTAAAAGGACTGGACAACGTGTGATATTAATATCAACATTGCATGTTATGCACATCTAATTCTTACACCGCTAGTCAGCTAGATTCATATCAGGCTTTTTCTTACTTTCAATTCTGCATGGACATTATAGCGTTAAAGTTTTGCTAAAATATTGTTACTCTGTCATAGGTGAAAAAAAATTTTATTATACTTTTTATACATTGTTTTATGCAGGGATTGACATAACTGGTACATAAGTACGCATTCACCTTAAATCAATAAGTGCGGCAATCAATTGTTGTAGTAGCATGAATGCATACCTATTTTATGTGCATTTGTGCCGATATGACAAGAAATTATCGTGCATTTTAACCTCTCCTGCAAATGAAGTATGAATTAGCATATGAAGGTTAAAATGCACGAGTACTCTGTGAATGAACGTGACACTCTATATTCAACTTGTTTGTTGAAACAAAATCTTGGTCTGAATTTTTACTTTCCAAAACTGAACTTTCTACCTTTGCTAATGACTAAAACTCATACAAGTCCTGTCCATTGCATACGTTATTTCCTTTTCTACTCCATCATGGAGACCCGCTGTATTTGGTGGTCCTTGATGTCTGGCTTTTGCTTTGTTTTGGTGCATTTAAAATGTCTGCCCCTGACATGCAGTACAGAGATTTTTCATAGCAGAATATTACATTCCTGTCTGAGATTACTGTAAATTCATCTCTTATCCTTCCTGTCCTAAGCACACTCTGCTTGCTAGCATTTTCAGTCTTCTGCATCCTTCACCTTGTTCTTAATGCTTAGTATTGCAAATGTGTTTCTCTTCTAGATGACTTGTATGAGATCCTGTCTAGCCTCCCAGAGAGTGTAGTTTACTCATGCCAGCCCTGTAGCCACAGCCAGCCCAGCAACTGGAGGGAGCTGCTGCACATGGAGCTGAAGGCTGGTGTGGAGAAAGTGCTGGCCTGCCTGCTCACCTCCTCGCTAACCCAACACTTGGTCAGCTGCAGTGAGGTATGCCATCTGCTTTCATACTACTGTAGGCACTGACAGTTTGCTCATTGTTGCAAGTGTTCATTTGTAAAGCTATGAAATTCTATATCATTTTCCAGAGATGCATGTTGTTTTTAACATTTTAATTTCACTATGCCTCTACTCATCTACTCATTATCAGTAGGGAAATGACCTGACTAATGACTTGAGGGTCAGCCAGTTCAGTTTGACCTGGGTGACTTTCATGGAAGATCTCCTACCTTGATGGTGTCATGACAACAAATCTTTCCTTGAATGTCACTAAGACAAAAGAAATCATTATTGATTTTAGAAAGAACAGAGCAAATCATATGCCAATGTCAGCAGGACATCTTTTGAGATTGTCAATAAATTTTAGATACCTCGGTATACACAGTACGGATACACTTGCATGGTCCCTTAATACTAAATGGTAGGGGTGCATGATTCAGAAAATCTCACGATTCGATTCCGATTCTTGTGCTCACGATTCTATTCAAAATCGATTCACAATTCATAAACGTTTCATGATTCAATACATAGATGAATTTGTTTCCAGAATGCTGTTTTGAGTTACTTTTCCATTTGACTGTGGCCGATCAACAAAAAAAAATCACATTGAATCAAATGTAGTTTACTGGTACTCAATCTGAACTTTATGGTAATTTATGGTAAAATGTCTTAATAGAAAAATAAAACTTTTACAAATATTAAACTGCAAAATCCAAAACTTTAAACTTAATGCATTATAACAATACATTCATTCAATAAATAAAATTAAACAAGCTGGTACATTTAAAGTGCTCAAATTCAAATAAACAAAAATGCTACTACATTTAGCTGTAAAGTGCTGTAACAACTGAAATGACATTTTTAAAATGTGAATTGGGAACATTTCTTTTTCCTAAACTGCTACTGATTCAGCAAACAAGTTTTTTTTTTTTTTTTTTTTTACTGTGACATCTGCAATCTAATCAACAACCTATCGGAACTTAGATAAACATTCAGGTTTCTGTGTGTATGTGTGAGAGTGTTACTGTTCGTCTGCGTCTTTTACCTCTGGGTGATGCCGTGTTGTGAGTCCGTATGTTTGTAGTGTTCCCAAAATACTTTGCTTTGCAGTGCCTGCATATCACATGTCTTATTGAGGTCCTTTTTCCCATCTAAATTGTAAAAGCCGAAATGTGCCTAAACACTTGCCTTAAATGAAAATGGGGCAGGCTGAATCGCTTTTTTCATAACATGATCCATCGTTTGCATACAGTCCCTTTATTATGCATACTGACTACATTTCCTTCATGCTCACGTTAAGGTCTGTCTGGCCAGATTTTGGCATTGCGCCATCTATAGGATCAGCGAGCTGAACTCATGTCAGGGAAAGAGTAAACTAGTGAATTAGTTGCAAAATATGATTGTTTGGAATGCATGAATCGTTTTTGAATCAGCAGAGAGAATTGCTATTCAATTAAAAAAATTTTTGTGCACTTCTACAAAATACATTCTCATGAAAGCTCAGCAGCTTTCTAAGGTGCCTCAAAAGTTTTGGCATGGGCACCAAAGCTGCACAATAAAGTATACTCTCGTGCTCTATTACAGTATGGTTTGTCAGCCTAGCTGTACAAGACTATACAATGTTACAGAATACTGTGAAAACAGCCAGAATTATTGGAACAGAACTACCACAACTCCATGATATCTAAACCTTCTGCTGTAGAAAGTAAGTCACAAATATTATTCAGGACACCAGACACCCTGCTCATGCTTTGTTCTCACCCATTCAATCCAGGAAACTTTACAAGTGTATTAAGTCATGTACGGCATGTCTGAGAAACAGCTTCTTCCCCCAAGCAGTGAGATTGCAAAACAATCAGCACCACCACAGATCAAGTACCTCATTGCTATAATGAGTTCATGTACCTTATTGTAGGACTAACTATATTAGACTTTATTTGGAAATATGTTTTATTGTGTGGTTTTCATTGTAACCATGGTACAGTATTTATCTAATGTATTTTTGTAATTACTGGTGCACAATTATCATAAAAGCAAGAAATTAGCTGCACTTTAAAGCAATGTTCTCCATCTCTCCAACTTAATGTTGCATGCTGTACCACAATGAACTGCACAATATGCTTGACATGTTTTATTTCATTTTAGAGTTATTAGCCCACTTATTTATTCCAGTGCACACTGAATGGAAATTATATTGAGTAATAATTTATTATATGTATTTTCTACGTATTTTTGTAATTACTGGTGCACTGGATGGGTAATCTGAGGCTTTTGAATCTTAGAGGTTATTTTATTTCTCTTAAGGTAAGGTAGAGCGAGAGCTTAAACTTGTATTTCATTGTATATTTTTATACATCTGACAAACTTGAACGTTTCAGGAAAGGTATTCCATTGAGATTTACTGTGCAGCAGGTAAATTCAGGCTGTGTCTCTTGTTAAATCTCCTTGTCCTGCAGTGCACAGCATTGACTGACTTGGAGTGTTGGAGAGAGGAACATCCAGCTTGTGATCTTCGTGCCATTGGCAGAAAGTTTGACAAAGGGCTCTACACTACACTGGTATTTTTCGTCTGTTCTTTCTATTCTATTTCAAATAGAAATCTTAGTTTTACAAATGTATGATTACAGACAGGTCTTCGTGCCCCTTTCCTTCCGTTAGAAATTATTCCATGAGGATGTGGCCCTAGTGATCCAGAAAAAGCTGGCAGAAGAGGCAGAAGCGCTTCCTGAAGAGCAGAGGCCTAGTGCTCTAGCCAGGTCCTACTATTTGAAGGTAAGCTGTTAACAGCATGGAGTTTTTTTCACAGACAAAATCAAAAGATTTCCATAGTCATGATTTTGCAAAGCTGGGGGATCTTGCAGGATCACTGTTTGTTGCTGGAGAGAGCTCACCTATTAGTTGTTGACAATGTCCATGTCAGTATGTGGCTGAGCCAGAGTCCTGCACCAGGTTGGGTACCCACAGATAGTTGCTGAAATGGGCGGATTTTAATGTTCTGGAATTTTACGGGTGGGTATGCGGGCGGGTAATTCATTACACATGGGCGGGTAGCAGGTCAATCAAAACAGTATTGTAGCCTGCAAAAATGACATATAAGCGAAAATATCTACGTATTAGACTATCCATGTACAAGCTTTCATACATCATTTACATCATCGCAGTGTGTTTAGTATGTCGGGGGTACCTTATGGTGCTTTCGATTATTTCTCTCCAAGTCGGAACTCGGATGAAAACGGCACGAAAAACATCACTTCCCGTCGGAAACATGCCTCTTTTATGACGTTGATGTCGGACAAGATTTTGTTGTCCGAGTTGCCCCTGTGACGTAATTTCAACATGGCGGCTTACACACTCAACAGTAATTCTATTTTATAAATCTTTAAAAATGTTTATTTTGTTAAATGTATTAAGTTATAAATGTAACTGCATGTGTTCGATTTAGAAAATACCATATCTTGACCGTAAACAGTATCACATCATGCAATATCAGATTTTTACCAGACTTGTTAGTGTCTTTGGTTTGTTTGTAGTTTGCTTGCCTCTTGAAAAAAGAATATTGCTATGAATGTGCTAAAATATTTTATAAAGCTTTTAATGTGGTTTGGCTAGTTCGTGTTTCTTGTTTGTCTCTCGGAAAAAATTCTCACTCCAAATCTGCTAAAATGTAAAGCAACAACAACACACAGCAGTGTGTTCATGGAGGCAGCCATGTTTGTTCCAAGATGTGGTAGCTGGAACGGGAGATTGTCGGACGTGATGTCACTCAACTCGGAATTTCCAAGTTCCGAGAGAAAAATGAATGCACCTTTAGATAACAGCCTCAACAAACATTCACATACATGTCTGAATCCTTGCTGAAGCGTATCGTCGTGTTCTCTCTTTCACACTTGTCACAGTATGGACAGCTTAGATCTATCTGATTTGATTTTGTGTTAAACAGACTTTTTCGTTTCAATTCAAAACTCATGTAGGCCTAGCGCTTGTCACGTTGAGAGGTGCATAGAAAAAATAATTGTGTGTAATTTATCACGGGTACGGGCGGGTAACGTGCACAATGTTAACGGGCCTGGGCGGGTGTGGATTTGCCTTTGAAATAATCACGGCTGCATGGGCGGGTGTGGTGCTGTACTGTGCGGGTGCGGGCGGGTGCAGGTCTCCAAAAGTGGACCCGTGCAGGACTCTGGGCTGAGCCAAAACAAAGGGCCTATGATAATATTAAACATGGTTTTGTAATATTAAGCATTATTTTATGGCTTTTTCTGGACTTTCTCAGTAAATCTTTCTTCCACTAGCCTTTTTTGTTATAATTCTACTCATAGAGGGTGGATAAGATGTTGTTATACAGTCTTTGGTTCGACCACTGACTTCCTGCTACTTTTCAAATAGTCAGTGACCGATCGATGGTTGTTTGTAGGGGTGGGAATTGCCACAGAGGGGGCAATACAATACGATCACGATATTTGAGGCACAATGCAATATTATTGAGATTATTACATTTTACGATACAGCAAGTATTGTGATTCGATTTCACGGTACATTGAAATGTATTTCTTGCTTATGTAATTAAATGCATTACAAGTAATAAGAAAAATGAAATACAGCTCACTTAATCTTACTTGAATCTTCCTATTCTATGAACAAAATCATTCACTACTTTTGGTGAATAATACACAATTGCAGTCCTTCATTTGTACATACATAAAATGAACACAGCACTATAACAAGTTCCCTTCAAACCCTGAACCCAATGCAACAACAGAAGCACAAGTCAATGCAGTGAATACAGGACCATGGTGATTAATAATGGTAATGAAAGGACACAGCATGATGAGAAAAAGCAGATATATGGAACCATACTGATTAATAATGGAAATGATTAGTTTCATTTTCTGTTTCAATATTGTTTTTGTTCAAATGCAGGTATGGACCACTAAATAATCTGAAGCATTTAATGCTTTTCTAATAAGTGTTAGCGTGTGTTTTGTCCTTATCAGCAAATCTGTTTAAATGGAGTTTTGAAGTGCCACATAAACTAATGATGAAGAAAATATGAATGTTGGAGAAGTAAGTACAAGGGTTTCTATTACCTCTGAACAGCAATAACTACATTAAAGAATTTAAAAAATACAAAGTTTTCACAAAAATCACAATTGCTTATAATAAATGTAGATGTTGGCTGGGACTAGGTACTGAACTTCAGTACTTTTGTGGTATCGAATGAAATGCTCCGATCCTATTGAGGATCGAAAAATTAATTTTCATTTGGTGCCAAATTCTGATACCCAAACAGTAAATCTCAGTGTTTGTGAGTTTAAGTATGCTTAACTCTCTGGGGTCTAGGGTTAGGGAACACACGTTCACTGACTGGGGTTTGATCACACATTTCTTTCAATATCATAAACTTAATTCATGGCAAATAAATTATTTCTTACATATTTGTTTTGCCATTACACTCATCTTAATTTGAATGTACTTTGTAAATATATCAGATTTATGTTGTTTATAATTTGACATCAAAGTATAGACATTGCAAAATGCAGTTTGGAAAACTTGCAGAAACATTATAAAAGTACATGGTAAGCAATGGTGCCAATTTGTTTTGATCCCAGATCACTAAAGTCTTGGATACATGAAGATGACTAAATGGTGTAGTTGCAACATTCTGTTGGATAAATAAATAAGAAAAAGCTAACTCAAGTCACTATTTCTGGGCCCCTTTCATTGAATAGGTAGCAATTTTCATGTGTATGCACGAGCCATTCACACTTGGCCACATCCCAACCCCCCTTTTATGGTGCTGATGGGGATGTATCTGGATAGTGTTTCACCGTTGTGGTCAGCAAATTACCATGTGAATGCGATTTGAATACGCAGTAATGTGGGTATTTAGAATGCGAATAGCGATCTTCAGGTGAGGGCGGCACTACACACCCCCGATGCGGGTAAAACAAAGTAAGGTGACATGGTTTAGGTTTTTGCCGATTTAACCTAATTTTAAAAACTTTAATGCTTCCGACAATGGACGTTTTGAAAAGAAGACAGATTACGGATTTAGTCAGCTTTTTTCATGTTTCTACAATAAGATTTCAGAGAGTTATGAACTGAAATACAAGAGAAAGATATGCGGCATCATTGTCTACCCCAGAGGGTTAAGTCGCTGATGATTCACTGTCTAATGCAGTGATTACCAAACTTTCTCTGCAGGGCCCCCCTTTTCTAGATAGGAACATTATTGAGCCCCCCCATTCAAACTACACAGGTTCAGATTCAAACTTTATTTGAAATACAACTCCCTTTTCTAATTGAGCGAAACAAATGCAATTACAAAATACAAATTTCACCACTGTGGGAGAAAAAAGAGCAATCATTTAAAAATAAAAGTCTAGCATAAGTTTGAAATTATGCAAATGCAGATTTAACATTCCTGTTAATATTCATTGGAGTACACAAATTAAAGTTTGTCTTATGTTTACCGCTTTTTGTTTTTAATGATAACCGCAGGTAGGGCTAGACATAAGGATTTAGGAGGGCACAGCCACTTTGGCCTTGGCTATTCATATTTTTTCTAGGGCACAAGGCCATTAAGCCTGGGCACAAGGCCAAAATTATTTATTAGCTAGTGTGCAGTGGTATTGTTTTTTGTGAAGTCATTGACAAATTAAAAATTTTAATTTGAAAAAATGTTTTTTTCATTTATTTAAATTTCATAGGACACCTCGGGCCTTGTGAAGGAATTTTATTTCCATAAAGGATGCATTTTTTTATTTTCAAAAAAGCAGAAACTTTCCAAAAAGGCATTGGGCCAATACTGAGTCACTAATTACCTATTTGCTGTAATTACCAAGTTTAGACAACCTACGCAATACGACCTTCGATTTGAGACAGAATATATATATATAGATATATATATATAGATATATATAGCTTTATTTCAAAAAACAAAATCCAACAATAAAGGAGCCGTCAATATTTTTGTATTTGTTTGCTCAGAACACCCGTATTCTTTTAGTGTACATGACAATTGACTTGACGTTCGTTTTTTGCACACTGCACGCTACCAGTCCTATATCCTCCCAGCAGAGCTTGGTACTTCTCTGAGTCAAATCTGCTCTGCCTCGGCAAATGTTTTTTTACAACACCATCTGACACTTACCTGAACAAAGTAGATAATTTGCAACATTTTGCGGCAGTAGCCGCGAGTTCAGCTTGCTTTCTTTTACGTTTTCGATCTTTGCGAGGCATGGTGACAGCATAAGCAGCAGACGACAACTTAGGACTGGACGATATGGCAAAAATTTATATCACGATATATTTCTTAATTTTGGTCGATACGATATAATTCCGATATCGATATGGACAATATTAAAAAGCCTCAGGAAAAAACTGCCAAGGACACACACAATGGATGTCTGCAAACTGAATTTGCAAAGTCTATAATACCTCCAGGCTCCTCCTATTAAAATTATATCATTTTTTTTTAAATAAAAACAGTACAAAAAAAAAGGTTCACTTTTTATTTGTATTTAGCCTTTACAAACAAGAAATGTGAAATAAACTATCAGATAAATAAAACTCTGACTCAGCTTATTAACAATAATATATTTCCATTTAAACTAGAACAGACTGATTATTCATATACAGTTGAACCCGGTTATGTCGCCAGCCTAGGGTGTTGCCAAAAAGCGTCGAGATAACCGATGATCGAGATAACCGAAAACCAATATGGCAGCAATATATTAACATGTGCTTGAAATTTATTTATGTGCGTTAATAACTGAGGATGTACATGCACGGGTTTTTGGTGTTTTTGGCATTGCCGCAATTTGTTTGACGCGATCGGCATGCTATAAATATGTACATACATCAGGGCCGGTTCTAGACATGCATATATGAGGGGGCAGACAGAAATGTGAAGGGGGCACATGGTGGCGACAAAGGCGGGAAAGGGGTGGGGTGGTGCTCTGGATAACTGTTTTTCTCATGTAATTGGATTGCACTTTGTCAGGCCTCTACCCTAAGACCTGTCCAACTTGGGTGTCCCACCTGAAGGCTAAGCTTCTGCTGGTGTAGCTCTTAGGGTCACTGAGGCACGCAAAGCCCCTGACCACAGTAAGGTGGCAATCCCTCAGGGGGAAAACTGAAAAGTAAAACAACAAAAAATAAAATAAAATATTCCTCATCAGATTAAAACAAGTAAAAACATTATGTTTACCTTAATTGGATGGCCTATATCAAACATATTTGAACCCAACAAAACACTTTTCACTATTGCCAATATTAACAAAACTAAAAAGGGTAGGCTAAGTTATGAAAAAGAAAAAATCAATTCACCGAGTCTTGAAATATAAAACTGAAAAATAGGATCGGTCAGGGTTCATTTCACTACATGTTGTACTTGTTATAACTATGTATGTGACGAATAAAGAATCTTGAAATCACAACGAACAACTCGCTCAATGAGAATGAATGACGTAACCGACTGGCTAAGCTGCTTCTAGCACCGAGGTGGTTAAAATGGTACGGTCCACACTAGGGGTGTCTGAAATCGTTTTACATAAAATTTTCCTACAAGGTTAGGTTATCTTTCTTTAAAAAAAAACAAAAGAAAAATGTTAAGACCTTAACCCAACTGCTATTTTTGTCTATTTGTGGGGTGCTTGATCGGGGGGTACTGGGGGGTACAGTACCCCCCCCAAATAGACAAAATGATGATTTTGACGAGAGAGATTGCTGCTTCCTCTAAACCTCCCGCAATCGCGCAGCTCATTTCACTCTGCCCTGCCTACTGAGAAACTGACTTATTTGCATACTAACAGTGATTGGATGTTTAGCTGGGGGGAGGGTGAGTGGGGGATCTCTGCCGAGTGCCGTGTGAGCCCGTGCACAAACAGAACGCGGAGGGAAAGAGCGAACAAGAAGTGAAACTTATCATCTCGTTTGTGCCTTTTTCAATGGATTTTTCAGCTACTGTAGTAAATCTTGTCCATATTCAGTTTATGGGTAATTATTATTTTGTTCCTCAACTTCTAAAAGTTTGATTTAAGGGGGCAGGACGTTTGCTTACGGGGGCGTTGCCCCCTCTTGCCCCAGTGTAGAGCCGGCCCCGACATACATATTGCTTAACAAAAGGCATATGTGCACCAACTTACAGCAGAGATTTACCAGTATACAATAAAAACCACCGTTGTTTCTAGATACAAACCTTTAATTATATTCTTTGAAATATAATTAAATATATTCTTCTATATTGAAAACACAAAGATCGCTCACAAAATCACAAAAACCTGCGGGGTGTACTGTAGTTCGTTTTTACAAAAAGCTAACCAGTGTCAAAATTAAATTCACGAGTCATTTCGCTCTGACACAGCTCTGAAAAGTATCATACACGCGGTTACTATGGTTTCTTTACAAAGTCTAAAATGCTTTGTTGCTTTTGCCTTTAACAGTCTGCTTGAAAACAAATGCTTCAATATTATTTATGCTGTCTAAAAAAGTTTTACCTGGATCGCGTTTCACAGCTGCGTTGTTCAGCAAATTACCATGCGAATGCGATTTGAATACGCGCTGTTTAGCACTTGTGATACATTTTTAAAAGCCGGCGAATCGTCACGGGGATGGAGATAACCGATGTTAAGTGGCGATTTTGGCCCTCTTTTGTGCTCAAGATATTAGGGTTCGGCGAAATAAAAGAATCGACATAACCGATGAGAAAATGCTAAGACAAAGGGGAATTTGGCGGTTCCCTCTATACATTTGGTATATTCAAATGTATATCGAAATATCGGAAATTTGTTTAAAAATCGTATCACCGTTATTGAAAAAAATTCTATCGCGATATATATTGATATCGAATTATTGTCCAGCCCTACGACAACTACACGATGATTACCGAAGAGAATACCTATCTGTTATTCGGAAACCGTCGGATGGCTTTTCCAATCAAAAACGTAACCCCCGATGATGCACCATTGTCATTGCTGTGGCTCCATAGTAGGCTGGACGATACATACCGTACCAGCCAATCATGCGACGAACACATGACCGTATTAGTCCAGAATTCATTGCGGTTCATTCAGTATTTGGGAATTACGAGATGTGCGGGTCGACCTCGTTTCTCATATCGAAGGTTGGGTTCGGGTTCAGTACAGATGCATCGATTGTTGACGAGGTAAAGTGGACCGTGTCGTGCGCAAGTCTTTTGTGTAATGAACGTTACTTTCGGTAAAAAGGGGGCATACGGCCAGACAAACATTAAAGGCAGGCCAATCTTGGCCGTAAGGTACTTCAATTTTGAGGAGGCGTGCGGCCAATTTTGAAAGGCACGACGGCCATTGGCCGCGTTGCCGCGGCTTATGTCTAGCTCTGCGCAGGTTTCAGCCTATACTATAGCACAAAACAACACTAAATCATGCCCATTAATTGATAGTCTCCCTGCACTTCATGTAGAAAATTTTAAACCTCGTTTTTCATGATATGGTTAGATTATTTTGGTCCGGCGCTGCAAGAAGTCGTCACGCGTCTCCATGTCACATGGTACAAAAACCTTGCAAGAGCAAGACGACTTAAGACAGATCGTACAGCACCTCTCAGCCGGCTGAACAAACTGTAACAGCCTCTTTGACGACACAACTTTGCCCTTATTGGCTGAAGAACGTGTCGTTTGTATGACGTTTGTATCCCAGGAAGTTCCGATGAGTGAGAACTGGTTTTCAGTTAATTTACCTGGTAAAATAAAGTTTAAATACATGACATAAATGCTCTAATAGTACACGTAAGTTAGTGGTTTATTTATTGTTAGTTATTGTAATGTTGCGCTGCTTTATTTGTTTAATCGTCCAGTCTGTGAAGATATTTTTTTACTGTGGCACATGCCCCTGAGGCTATCCCATTGGTGCGCCCCCCCGGAAAACCTTTGCGCCCCCCAGTTTGGGAACCACTGGTCTAATGTAACTGACGTACCAGACAGACTGAAGTGCGGTGAAAGCAGCGAAAAACACACCCTTTTGTTGTAGTCCTAAACAGGACTATAACAAGTTCCCTTCAAACCTGAACCCAGTGCAACAACAGAAACACAAGTTGGTCATACGCTGAACTGTAAGGTACACACGCGGTAGGAGATTTACACAAAGCTAAGGACACGCGAGGATTGGACAGCGTTCACGTAAGACATGGGAAAACATACACACCACAATCGGGAAATACAACTATTTTCAACAACAGTACTACAAGTAATAACCGAGACAGCACTACAAAGGGCTATACACAGATGTGTGGCTCCACAAGGTTCCAGACTATGACCATTTAGTCGCATTTTACAACTATTCTTGGAGTGCAACTAAATTTTATAACTAAGTGAACCAGTGTGACTTGCAAACATGCCCCTCATTTATGCCCAAATATGCCCCCATAGAGTGGCTGACCACATCATAGTATATTACCTGAAACACCTGGAGAGAGCGAGAATTAGTGTATGGATGTGTGTGTGAGCGAGATCATCAGAACTCTGTCTGATTGCAGTTCCTCGAAGGCACTACTGGGGATACACTTAAAGTGATAAACTTTCTGATTGCTTGACCACAAGCACCAGTGCTAATATGGTTATGCGGAAGTACAGAAAAAGAGACAGAGCAGATGGAATTATTTTTCTACCTCAATAAGTTTGAATACCTTTTTGCTTGTTTCTCCATATTGTGCCAGTGCCAGAGGTGGAACGTGCCAGTGCTTATAAGCAGGATAACGTTACATTGTTTTTTACTCTGTGAAAAATGAAAGATCAATCTCTTGGCCAGACTTATTTATGAATTATAAACATGCCACGGATCATACAAGTAAAATATAAATAAAAGGATGTGTCCTGTTATGATTGCGATCAATCCACCCCAGTAACTAACCAATAACTAACAAACCCACTTGATCAAATAAAAGATATGTGCTATAACGTTTAATGTATTTTTGTTGATGTTGAAATTGATTTAAAAACATTGATATTGGGGAAAAAAAGTATGTTTCAGGAACCGGTATTGAAATTATGGTATCGTTCTGGTGCTGGTATTGAAAACAATACCCAGCCTACTGTTGGCACTTTTAGGAAAAGACAGATTGACATACGTAAAATGAGCTTGATATGCAACATTAAGTTATTCGCTGTATTCTGGAAACCGAAATAAATGCACATTCTTGATTTGAAAGCGGTGGGTGCATTCCGAGGTATTTCCCCAAAAGCTCCCATTAGGAACTAGTTAGAACCATTCAGTTTCCAAAAGATACCTTTGGAAGACATACCTGTGTATAGCAGTCTGTCTATCTGCTGTGTAGACCTTTGTACACATGTGGTATTTGTGTGACGCAATACGTGGTCATCTGCATTGGAAAGTCTCATGACCTGTCCACCATTCAGCAGTAGCATTCTGTGGTGGCACGCATTGGAGACCTCACAACCACATCACGTATCCTGCCTAATGCATTTCTTTAGCCTTACACAGGTATTTGTGTAATTGAAAAGTGTGGAATGTGTGATTGAAAATTGCTTGTTTGGTTTTGTTAAGAGATTACATCTGAAAAATTGAATATTGCCGTAGTAACAATGTCTTTGTAAGACTTTCCAAGACTGAAGTAGTGTTTTGAGTTGTGTTCACCGCTCCATGTTCTCATAAGTGTTCTCAATACCCTGATGACCTAGTGTGCACAATTTCTTGTCCTTAATTTATTGCTTGTTAAAGAGAATTTCTTTTGCCATAAATTGTGCTCACAATATAAAAATAAATAATTTTTGGGATTTCGCTCTGACCCAAAAGAAATTAATCAATGCTACTGCTTAATGATGACAAAACTACCCACTTTCACAGGATAGCTACACCATCTAACATGGTAGCGACCACAAAAGTTTATAGCATGCGAAGAACAAGGCATTGTGGCATCTTGTGGACTTCAGAAGCAATGGTAACAGATGACATAGCTACAAAATAGAAGTATAATAAATCAAGTAAAAATTATAAAATATTAAATGCACATCGCTCTACTCTATCAGTATAATATTGTACTGAAAAATATTGCAATACTACACTGTATTGATCTTTTCTCCTGCCTCTGTTCATTTGCATCAGTTACTGGTGCCTGTTCATAACTGTGTTGGCAATATCTTGCCTGTAAAGGAATAAACTACTATCTGTAACCTGTACTAAATGTTGAATTTTAGTGCAGTTTATCTGAAAGTTCTTTTTTTTTTTTTGGTTGCTTGGTTTTATTTGTTGTATTTATTTAGAATATTTGCTTTAACGTTCCATTGTCTGAATATTCTTAAGTTAAAGGTTCATTGCCCTCTTAAATTGACCGTTAACCACAATTATTTCTAGGGTCATAAATTGTCAAACAAAAGTAGTTATTATGACAGGACTATTTAACATCCCTCCGTATAAAACAATGCCTCGTCTTATTGCCATCTGTGCATTTTTAGCATTTTTGCCAGTTTAAATTCAGCTTGCATCTGCTTACAGATAGTAAATGTTTACGTTAAGCTATTAAATATAAAAGAAGGGTCATTCAAACTTTTAAAAATTTTTGAACAAAAAATCTTACAATGAAATGCAACATTTGTTTTTTGTGGAGAGCAGGTATAGGTATAGGTTTTAGGTGTATTAAAATTGTCATTTGTTGCTTTTTTTATTTATTTATTACTGTTTTCCCTAAATAGCTAGCCAAGAATGACATTATATGATTTGTGTGTATTCAAACTTACTTAGTAGTTATAGATATGATAGGATATGAGTTTGTGAGAATGACCCATTTTACCCCCCCTTTGTGTTAAATCTAAATGAATTTAGGGATCAGTCTGTAAATATTTCTGATCATAAGTGTTAATGTTAGGTGCATTTAAGTGCTATTAATTACAGAAAACTGTGCAATTAGTTAATTTTTTTTTATCGATTCACAGCTCTAATAATAAAGCATTTTGTTAAATATATCCAGTGTTTTGCACCATTTTAAATGTATCCACAGTAATTTACACCATAACCTGTTTTCTGTACTTGCAGCTGCTGGAAGAAGTTTTCAGCTGGTTTAATGGCCAAGATTCCAAAGTATGGAATCCATGTTCCAAAGAATTTCCGGTGTAAGTATCCCTTTTAAATACATATCAGTGTTTGGATCTCGAAGTTCTCCATTTCCATCTTCTATTTCCGTTCCCCTCTAATTATCTGATTTACATGACTAAGAACTAGGGTTAGGCGATATAAACTGTTAATTTGTCATATAAAATTTAAACGTTAGGAAAATTAGAAACTTGGTAAACTGTCTAAGGTACAATGCTTGATGGTACACAGCCTATCACATCACAGAAATAGACATTCCAACCAACGGTAGTCTTTTTACCACAGACAATCTATGCCCAACAAATGGACAGCAAGGATGATTGAGTTAGCGGAGCATGCCACATGCTACTGTTTTGGAAGATTTAGGGTTCCCTCTGAGGTAACTTCAGTGACAAAAGTAACAGCTCAGCAGTCACATCATTTGTTTAAAAAGGATATACTGTTGACCTTGGCAGTTTAAAGTCTGATATACAAGAGACTGGTGCTGTGTACTGAACAACTCTGCTGAAAACTTTGTGGCAATTAAAACTGGAAATACTGTTTCCCCACTTGAAGCATATTCATCTAGTATTCACTTAAAGGATGTAGATGCATTATCCCCGTAGATTAGTGGGAATTGGGTCCCATGTTGGTTCAAAACAGAACATGGCATTTTATTTTTCAGTATGGGATGGATGGCAACTCTACCAGCAATGTCAATCTCAATCCTCAAAATGAGTGGCGATGCAGTCGGAGGGGAAAAAAGAGAAACATACTGTACTCTACATTTTCTAGTGTTGCATACTATGACAAGTTTATTTGTATGATTTATTAAAATTAGATTTCAGGTTTTTTTTG
This sequence comes from Paramormyrops kingsleyae, assembly GCF_048594095.1. Lineage (NCBI taxonomy): Eukaryota > Metazoa > Chordata > Actinopteri > Osteoglossiformes > Mormyridae > Paramormyrops > Paramormyrops kingsleyae. The sequence continues at coordinate 16,270,066 of NC_132805.1, forward strand.
TACTTTACAGAAAATCACAAACACAACGAAACAACAAAACAAGCAGTTGGTCACCTGTGCATTCACTTAGATACTGTACTGATGTGGATAACACTGTAGCAACATGTCCACAGATAGTTGTTGAGCAGTACTGAGTGTAACCAATTTAAATGACATGATATAAGTGCTAATATACAGTATATAACTATAGCTTATACTGCGGTTGATGAAGGGGGCAACCATCTCGAATTCTGAGGTTGTGGTTGCCCATATTCCACCAACTTTGAGTCGAAACTGACTTCAAGTGGCATGTAAAACTCATCTAACACTGTCATGTCTATCAAAACCTGTAATTCTGGTATACATTCTATTCTTTTAGGTAATATTGCCACATAGCGCTTATCTACATTCAATACAGAGATTTAAATGCACAATATTCTTTTCTGTCTTCTCCTGAAGCTTATTGTTCTTTATAGTATCCAAATGTAGGGTTAAATATAGAGTGTCTGAAAATATTATGCAAATGTGATCATTTGAAATATCTTTTGAATACCATAACCGTATTGGTCAATAACTATACATGTTAAAAAAAGATTGCCTGTGAAATTTTTTTGGAAGATCAGTTATTCTTAAGTTCGGTTTTGGGCCATCTGAAGAATGTGCCATCCATCCATGTGCAATAGTTCACTCTGTTCTGCTTCACCCCGTCATGAACTTTGAACGGCCCAGTGACTGTTTCTGTCAGTCCCTGCTTTGATCATGATCCCACATGATCAGTCTTTCAGGAGCTTCCCTATTACACAAGACCCATCCTTGTGGGCCATCTAACGTCACCCATGATTCATCAGCAAAAATCACTTTAGTAAAGTCAGTTTCTAAGTTTTCTCTGGCCCACTTTACACCTTCCTGATTATATGCTTTATTGAGGGGTGGTGTGCTGATAGACTTCCTGACTTCGCCTAGTGATCTAAGGATTCTACATCTCTTGTCATGTTTTACACCTGTCACCTGCCTTGTTTAAGGTTTCTGAATTGCTTAGCAAGTGATATTTAATGGGAATCTGCTTCAATTTAATGTCCTGGACATTAATGTTCTTAATCTTTTCCTTTGGTTGGTGTTCACTTTTTGTTCACATCTTTCACTACTTTCTTTCACAGTTCAGTTGTCTCTTGGTGATAACTTTGAAATCTGCAGTGTTTTAGCATCAGCTACTTGGAGTCAAACCCTTTAGTTTGTTAGGATTCAAGTTTGGGCTGAATTTGGATATTCCAGTCCCCTCCACATATTCGAACTCTAGAAGATTTCCTTAATGTAAGATTTGTCCTGAGCTGGCTGTGTATACACATTGATCAGTATTACTACTTTCTGATTTAAGATATTCCGTAACCAAAACATCACCCATCTTTGTCACATAATTGAGACCACTTGAAAATTCACTCCATTAAAAATTAGTACTACTACACCTCTCGTTCTCCCATTCTTATATAGTAGGATGAATAGAATACATTTTTGAAAGCTTTTTTTTTTTTTATCCTATTCATGTTCTGTGCAATTGATATGAATCTCCCTAGAAAATATTAGGTAATTTTTCCCTTTTCGTCTTTGCAATAACCATATCCCCTTAAATGGATTGGGTAAATAATTAAGGGTAATTACACTATATTCCTGAGACTTCTTTTGATCCCACAATCTACATAAATATAAGCACGATATGCTTTTAGTGACCCTACTTGAGCTACTATAAAATAAACATATCAATATTTTTTTTTAAATCAGTAAATCACCTCTTAATGTTAGGTGGAACAGTACAGTAAACCACAAGGGCCCCCTCTAGTGCAACATATGTTGTCTCCACTACAACATTGTGTACACCCAAATATTCATTTGTCACCATTTCTTACCCTTACCACACAGCTATTTCTCAAAACTTAGGCTAAGGGTAGTTCTCAACTGTAAAATAAAGATTCAGTCTCATACAAAAAGGGAATCTATTAATTGTATACTTAAAGTAAACATTCTTATTAGGAAGGTGGGAGTCAACAATTAACAGGCAACAGGTAGGCTATAATTTTTACTTCCACAGCCTAGGTGTCGAGTTCTGTCACTCAATATAAAAGTCATTAAAACCTGTCAGAGATCTTGCTTACCCAGGCCTTTGCTAATATAGTATAAAATCATTCATCAACATTCTTCTTGGCCTCATCCTCATGTCAGTTGTGTATTTAAGATCTGTCGCTACTTCACCTAGCTTCTGTTGGCTTTCCTCTCTTATCAAATTTCTTCAAGTCATCGCTGAGTCTGTCTTGGAAATTGTTCAGTTCTAACTTTGTCCCCTTAATATCTGCATGAGTTTTGGCAATGCCACCTTCCATAATTGATACTGCTAACTGTCTGTTTTTCCCGGGTCCTCCATTACACACCATGTTCTCCAATCCCTACTTTCTCACTTCTCTCCCAAGCTGTTTCCCCTTGCCTTTTCTTCCCCTTACAGTGTAAGTGTAACACTTATGACTAGGGTTGTAATGATATACTCAGCCCACGAGATGAGACACGATATTGGGTTCACGAGAACAAGACAATATCTTAATATTTTAAGGAAAGCTTCAAAGAGGAAATATATTACTGGAAAGCAGCCTTTTATTTGATTAATTTGAAAGACGAAAAAATGCTAAATAATGCAGATGTATGGTGAAATGTTTTAAATCACCATCTTCATATGCAGTAAAGAACAGAACAAATATCTAGCACCATAAAATATTTCACCACAAACTCAAATGACAGGTTTGTCTCGTATTTGACTTCTCAATTGAACGTAAGATAGAATATAAATAAAACAATATAAATAACAAACATTTTTTTTGTTTTCTTCACCGGTGCAGTGGATTTTAAGTAAAGAGCTATGATGGTGCTGTAAATGGCTTTGCATAGTAGTTGCATTAGCCGCTGTGTACGGCATTATTTTCCTACAGTGCTTACATATGGTTCGTGTTTTGTCTGTTACCCTTTCACCGTTCATTTTTTCCACCGGATACCCAAAATCCTGCCACACAAAAGATTTAAAAGTGTCTGGGGCATCTGCTATGGTAATTTCATCAGACGCTGACTTGCTTACATCAGCTGATTTGCAGCGCCTTCGCTTTTCACTCCGACAAGAAATCTTGTCATGTTGTAATATCGCGAGACTTCGTGACACCCCTACTTATGACCCTATTTAGGGTCCACTTAGTAGTGCTACTGGCCAGTTCTAGGTTCGATGGGAGTGGTGGGGGAAAAGATAATGACACCTCAAAATTTAGGGCAACAACCTTTAGAAAATATTAATTCTAAACCCTATGACAGCCTGCTGTTACGACTCGCTGCAGCCAGCCTCAACCGCTTCTGCAATAAAAGATACCGTGCTCTCCACGTTACGTCGTGACATCTGCATACAGTAATCTTTTTTCTTAGATATAAATTATTGTTTTGTTAATATACTGTAAATATGTTTTTGTTTGACCAATTTATAAATTATTGTTGTAGTAGAAATAAATTTAATGACCTGTTGTCATGTGGATTACAGAAGGCCAATAGAGCACAAAGCATTCGTTAATGTAGTAAGTATTTTTTTGAGACTGCGTTTATACGAGCGAAATAACTATGTGATATCGTGATTGATATCGTAAGTCGTAACAGTTCTTCTCTAAAACACCTGGCCTTTTTCAGTGGTGCAAAGGCATAATATGTGTGTGGGTTATTTTTTCCTATAGATTGGTCAGTATCAGTGTTCTGATTTTAAAAATAAAATTGCACATTGATGGTTCCAACTTGTGAAATGTGTAAATGTTTGAAACAAGTCCACAAAAAAAAATCTGTAGAGTGTCCAGCAGTAGTACCATGTTGGCCCAAATATAAGATGGGTTTTTTTCCCTTCAATATGCATCTGAAATAAATTGTGTCATCTTGTATTCGAGGGCTAGACAAAAAAGAAATAGATGGAGCCAAATACGATATTTTGTGATGTTTCGACATATTGTAATAGATTTCCCGTAAGATTTCTTGTGTGAGCATGAGAGTCAAACAGCGTGTCAAGCCAGATGTGTGAAGGTAGGCAGCCCTGCCAATTCATGTGTTTAGCATGTGTATCACTACTAGTGTTACACCGACAGTGGTTGTTAATAAAGTATTTAACCCCCTTGAAACTCATGATGATTGTCTTGTGTATAAAATATATATATTCACAATTTTCTATGTATATATTAACAATTTTCTCAAAATAGGTCACTTGTCTACTAACACGAAAAAGATACAAATAAAAACATATGTGCTGTTTGCATAAGTATTCAACCCCAGTGCTTTGGAAGCTCGAGGTTTACACAAATGACCAATTAATCACAAACAGCACAGTTGTGACAGTTATTGGACCATAATTAAACTTAATTAGGTACTACTTAGTCTTGATGTTTTTCTCTGGATATAACAAAATGCCCTTGGAAGGGCCATTGTCTTTGTTGAACAATCAATGCAAAAATGTCCCCTTTTTTTCTCACATTTTGCTAATGTGAGAAACAAAGTAATTGAAATTCCCAAGGAATGAAAAAAAATATTGAAGAGCCTGAATGTCCTGTTTAAACACTGTTGGTTCCATCATCAGAAAGTGGAAGGTTCATCACAGCCCCCAGACCCTTACTAGAACAAGCCTCCACTAAAACTAAGCATCAATGCAAAGACGTTGACTGGTGAGAGAGGCTAATGAAATCCAGCTGTCACACTCAGAAGTCTGCAGTGCTCTTTAGCTGAAACTGGAGTGAAGGTGCATGGGGCTACTGTTTCAAGAGCTCTTCATAAAATATGCCTTTATGGAAGGGTAGCAAGGAGCCATTCCCTAAGATTACATAAAAGCACATATGGCATTTCCGGCAAAGTATGAGAGAGACCCAGTTAAGATGTGTGAGAAGGTTTTATAGTCAGGTGAGACCAAGATAGAACACGGCCCATGCCTCAAACATCATGCCCATGGTGAAATACAGCGGTGGGAGCATCATGCTATGGAGATGCATTTCATGTACTGGGACTGGGAATCTTGTCAGAGTCAAGGGGGCAAACACAAATACCGCACAATATTGTAGATGAACTTGTTCCAGTCTGCTATGAACCTATGGCTTGGGAAAAGATTAATTTTTTACCATGACAGTGACCCTAAGCATAAGGCCAAGTGACACTGGAATGGTTCAAAAACAGGAAGTTGAATGTTCTGGAATGTCAGAGTCAAAGCCCTGATCTTAGCTCTATTGAGAGTCTGCGGAACTATTTTAAAACTGCTGTACAGAGGTGCTGTCCCACCAACGTAGAGGTTCTCTTTGAGTTCTGCCATGAAAAATTGGGAAGAGTCACTTCTGAACAATATGCAAGACTGGCACATACGTATCCCAAAAGAATCAAGGCTGCTATTACAGCAAAAGGGTTCTTGACAAAATGAATATGTTGAGGTTGAATACTTATGCAAACACTAAATTCTGAGTGTTTCTTCAGTTAAATATCTACAGTAGATGGTTCATTTTGACTTTGGAAATGCATTGTTACAGCATAGGAGTTCACAATAAAAATGCTGAATGGACAAATATGTGTACAAATCGTTTATCATGCAGAAAAGTGACAACTTTCAAGGGGATTGAATACTTTTGCAAGCCACTGTAGTAAAATTAATTTTAAAAGAGTTGTCATGTCATTTATTAATATGGCTCAACCTTTCTCCGTAATATGCTTTTTCCACCTTCATGTGGGTCTGCTGCTTCAGAAACATTCTACATATTACAAAAGTTGTGGACTTTTGTAATATTCACTATCTACCTCCCATCCCAATAATACATTTGTTTTTTGGAATGTTTGCTGTTTAATACACTTATTGTAAAGCATTTGTCTGTGGTTGCTTTTGAAGCTAAAAACTTTTTTTCTAAAAAAAATACACTCAGTGGGGGAAAAAAAAGTTAAGCACCCAGATGGAGTGGTGGAAATAAAATGAATCTACACGTGGTGAAAGGTCACATGACTGTCGCAACAATTATAATTTCACATCAAACTGACAGCAGTCTTAGCAGTCTTAGCAGTATTGCAGTATTGGCACATTGCTTCTCCCATGTCAGCCCCCCCCCCCCCTTCAGAATTTACATACAGTTTGTGAAAATAAAGCAATGTTAATTCTGTTCTTAATTTGTTTGTTTTTCTCTCAAGTACCGATAAGAGTACAGTTAATGTAGCGGATCGATAAGCAGTATCGGTAAGACTAGTGAGTACCATTAAAATCTTAATACTCATCCCTAAGGAGAGTTCACCATTGAAGAGGCTGAGTGTTGGGATGTCACCTTTGATGTCACATTTACTCTTGCTTATGGCTTCCGTCGGGTGTGTATACTGTCTGCTAGTTTGTGGAAAGTAACTAGTTTCTTGCTTCTCCTCGAACTGCTAGTGGAATGCTGTCCAACGCGGTGCTGCCTCCATCCACTGAGCATGTGTATGCCCAGTGGCGAGAGAGGGAGGAGCAAAAGGCTATGGTGCTGTCTTGCACCCAGAATGTGGATGATGGGGATCTTGAGGACAACACTGAAGAGAGGACCCACTTCTCCACTCCAGTGACAAGTAAACCAGTCACCAGCTATTTTCGAAATATGCGCAACCACAGATTAAAACTCAAAGGTAACTATTTTCCATATGACCCTGAATCATTTAGCTGTCTGGGTATTTTACTGTCATATCTCATGCATGCATAAGAAATTCTACCAAATGAATTGGTTCTTTTTGCTCATGGGAGGATTTTCCTGTAAAATACAGGAAAGAAGGGCCGACCCTCCAAAGCAGACTTGGACACTGGCTGGTCTAAGGAAGATGAACGGCAGTGTTCCCTTTGTCAGAAATATGGTGATGCAAAATCCAATGTGAGTATAACCTCAGATGCCTCTTGAACCGATGCCTCAGTGAACTACCTTCAGATGTCCACTGAACTTCAGCTTGATCTGTGTTCCTGAGTTCATGTAAAGTGAACTTGAACAGGTCATGTTTCATGTATGAGTGTGCAAACATCAATTTAAAAAAAATTACACTTCAAGCATTTTTTATATTACCTTAGCATTTCTTTCCCACGTATTTTTTTTTCCTCCACATGAAGCTCCACAGTGTTATGAAAATGCCATTAGAATAAAGCATTTTGGGTTCAATTTTGATCCTATATTTTCTCAAAAGCGATTAATGCTAATTATATAATTTTTTAATAAATACCCAGAACTATGTTACACATATAAAAAGTAAAGGATGTACTGTTGCTCCTTCATTATGAAATAATTTATTGAGAATAGGCAATTCACTAGTGGTACTTAAACAGGCGGAGTCAAAAAGAATGTACTATTGAAATAGAAATCTGTCTCCACAATGTAATAATTATGTAATTGTGTCTCCACAATGTAATTAGGACTTCTTCTTGTAACAGTGTTTGAAGAAGGTATCGTTGAAATTGGCAGTAGATCTTAACTTTTACATCATCAGCAAATCTGAGAGGTCTGACAAGTTCGTCACTGATTATTGTTGCCCGCACCATCACTCTGCCACCACCTAGTTGGGGCTTGAAGGGGTCCATCCACTGGCCCATCCATTTCCACCATCTAGAATTCTCATCTCTTGTGTCCACAAAGCCTTCATGAACTTGAGATGTGCCTGTTCCTATTCATGATCTTTTAGATTGTGTGCTTTATTGAGTTGAGGTTGTGTTTCAGTCTTTGTGACCTTAGCAATGTCACATAGCACACTTCACCCAGTACTTTTGGTGATTTTCAAATTGCAGTTTTGAAAAACATGGGTATTTGTCACACAACACTTGATTGTGCAGCAATTATGTTTAAAAATTTTGGGAATTTCTATTGCTTTGCTTCCCTTCGACTGCTATCTGTAATTTAAATAGTAATAATCTGCTTAATAATTTTGCACAGAGAAGTAGCTACAGTTCCCCATTTTACTCCAGACCAAATACTGAGCTTGCTCTATTGTTAAACAGTTAAGAAAACATACAAGCAGATACACGCTTATCCAATTCTGCATGTGGTTTTTGTGCTCACTGGCCCAAAGGACTGCTCTAATGCCGCTCTTCCACTGCCACAAGGAACTGAACCGTACCCAACTCATACCACGAACTGACAGTTTTCATTGCCAAAGTATGAGAGACATACTCGATCCATACCCACACTGACACAGCCTTGCTTAGCTGTACCAGTGCCAAAAGTGTAACCCAACCAAGCTGGTTGTCACCACCATCTGATGGGTCTAAATGCATGGAGATTACGGTGCTCTGTGCATGGATTATCTGAAGGAAAAGGCGTATTTTCTATATCATTCATTATCAGTAGTATTACACATCGCAACATACTGGTGTCAGCAGTTTTGGCTATCAGTATTCATTCTTTGTCACATGCAGGGGCACAGAAACATTGTGTTGCAACCCAAAGTAACAATCTATTTCATTTTTCACCATTGGCATTCATAAATATTGTAAATTAAGTCATTGTCACTGAGTTTTGAGTTTCATCATCTAATTTTCAGTGCAAATTCAATGATTTTTAGTGGACTAGTTTGTTAGCTTGTTCAGATTGGTTAAATATCTTGAAGGAACTATGCTGGCATGATAGGGTAATACATTGTTTATTCCAAAAAGAAAGGATATCGGAATTTATATTCAGTTAGCTGACTGATTAAAATAAGAAAGATTGGTCATAGGGCCAACTAGGGCTGTGCGATATGGCATAAAATTCATATTGCGGTATAATTTGAACCATAGATGGTATATATTGCGATATATAATTTGATCTATAAATTTCAATATGATTTTGAAAGGGTAATATATGTCCATAGCAAAGGCATTGCAGCAGGAAGTTGTATAATAAACTAACACATTTTAAAGTAGAATATTTATTGTGCAAATCTGCAATTATAGAAGACATATGAAAATATTTCAAGTAACTTCCCTGGTTTTATCTTATTAAAAACACAGATTGGTTTTGTAAACTGTAGGTAAGCAGAAAACAAGACAGAACCAAAAGCTACAAAACTAATACAATTAGACTAGTGTCATAACTCCATCTATATTAGAATGATCATCTCTCCCATAAAGGTCCCGCCAGGCCTGCATGGGCTCGGGTACCCGCTGGGTGACCCACAAATTTTGATGAAACGGGTGAAAAATATTCTACTGTGTCGGATACGGGTTCAGGTGGGGTTGGACTAGAGTCCTGCACGGGTCCACTTTTGGAGACTTGCACTCACCCGCACAGTACAGCACCACACCCACCCGTGCACCCGTGATTATTTCAAAGTTAAATCTGCACTTGCCTGGGCCCGTTAACATTCTGCCCATTACCCACCCGTACCCGTGATAAATTACACACAATTATTTTTTCTATGCACCTCTCAACGTGACAAGCGCTAGGCCTACATGAGTTTTTAATTGAAATGAAAAAGTCAGTTTAACACAAAATCAAATCAGATAGATCTAAGCTATCCATACTGTGACAAGTGTGAAAGAGAGAACACGACGACACGCTTCAGCAAGGATTCAGATGTGTATGTGAATGTTTGTCGAAGCGGTTATCTAATGGGTGCATTAGTTTTTCTCTTGGAACTCTGAAATTCCGAGTTCAGTGACAACACATCCGACAATCTCCCGTTCGAGCTACCACATCTCGGAAGAAACATGGCTGCCTCCATGAACACGCTGCTGTGTGTTGTTGCTTTATATATTTGGAGTGATATTATTTTTTCCGAGAGACAAACAAGAAACACGAACTAGTCAAACCACATTAAAAGCTTTATAAAATATTTTAGCACATTCATAGCAATATTCTTTTTTCAAGAGGCAAACAAACTACAAACAAACCAAAGACACTAACAAGTCAGGTAAAAATCTGATATTGCATGATAGGATACTGTTTACAGTCATGATATGGTATTCTCTAAATCGAACACGTGCAGTTACATTTATAACTATTGATACATTTAACAAAATAAACATTTTTAAAGATTTATAAAATAGAATTACTGTTGAGTGTGTAAGCCGCCATGTTGAAATTACGTCACAGGGGCAACTCGGACAACAAAATCTTGTCCGACATCAATGTGTTTCCGACCGGAAGTGACGTTCAGTATGTTGGGGGCACCATAAGGTACCCCCGACATACTGAACACACTGTGATGATAGTCACATACATAGATATTTTCGCTCATATGTTATTTTTGCAGGCTACAATACTGTTTTGATTGACCTGCTACCCGCCCGTGTGTAATGAATTACCCGCCCGTGAAATTCCAGAACATTAAAATCTGCCCCTTTCAGCAACTATCCCTGTACCCAACCCGGTGCAGGTCTCTGGGTCGGATGCAGGAGAGCGCGGGTCTAAATTGCGGTTTTCAAAACATTGTGTGCCAACAAAGAATACCCTAGGGCTATAAAAAAAATCCCTGTTTTCAAGATGATAAAACATAAAATCCATATCAGTTCATGACTGCACACGCATTTCCGGAAATCTCTCCCACTTTCATTTTTGAAAACACGCATGCGATCTCCTGCAGTTGTTCGAAATGGATGCTGAGGAGTTGAAAAGAAAACTAGCTAGTGGAGAGTTTAAAGTTGTGGCCAATACCTCCACCAAATCAAGTTCGACGTGTGGGAGAATTTCAGTGTTATCTCAGATAACGAAAACGACATCAACTTTTGACGTCTTGTCTTGGTGGAGAGAGCATGAGCGTTTGTTTCCCAATGTTGCTCATATTGCAAGATCTATTCTCACCATCCCGGCATCCAGTGCCGCAAGTGAGCGAGATTTCTCTTGCGCCAGATATGTCATCCAGGAGCGAAGGAGTCAGCTGAGGCCATCAACTGTGGACGATATCCTTTTTTTTTTTTTTTTTTTTTTTACACAGTAATATAAAGCACCACACCAAACACTAGTCTATGCCTTTGCGTAGGAATTCCAATCGGGTAATCAAAGGAAAATGGACAGTGCACGTAGGTAACCTATAAAACCTAATAATGTGCAGGGTAGCCTAATGTACATTTTATATGATATTAGTTTTATTAACACATTTGATTTTAAGCTGGTAAGTCTATGTGTGGACATGGCAATATCAAACATTATTTGAGTTTGGAGGTAGACTACTACTGTTTGTTTTGCTTATTAGGCTGTTATTAAGCAGCGTTTTCATTTGGCTATGCCTTTTCAACTGATGTTGCGCATGTCACTGGTCATTTTTTGTGGCAAACTTTTGTAAAATTTTGGCTATCTGACTGATTTCCATTTGGGTGCGGGTCGGGTGTCGGTATTTATAGAGGGTCGGATCGGGCGCAGAATTTAATTTTATTTCTGTCGGATAACTGTTCGGATGCTGGTTTAAGTATGACGGGTACGGGCTGGTGCGGTTTGTCAAAATCAGACCTGTGCAGCAATAATCATATAAATAATTTTCATATAAATCATATAAATAAATTATTTATTATTTGACCCGACTTGATTACATCATCTTTGCAGGCGAGGAGAGGAAATTTCTGCGGTAGGTCGGTATAATCAAAATCCCTCCCGTTGGCCAAATTTATATCCTATACCATTTACCGTTTTTTACAGCAGAGTACTACGGCCAACTGTCAACACATATTGAATGTCTCAATGCACCACTGCTCTTTAACTGTTGAAGAATGGACAGTGTATGCTCACTCGCTGCTGAAGAATGGACAGTATAAGTTCATTGGCTACTGAAGAGTGGGAAGGGTACACTCATTGGTCTAAACTTGTTTAATAATCTTCCCACTGTACAGGAGGCAGGCAGACTGCTGTACCTGGGCCAGAATGAATGGGCTCATGTCAATTGCTCCATGTGGTCAGCAGAGGTGTTTGAAGAGGACAATGGCTCTTTAATGCATGTGCACAGTGCTGTTGCTCGCGGTCGCCTCATGGTAAGTTTGACCAGTTCTGTCCAGTTTGCCCTGACTGTTTAATCCGTCCCCCTTGTCATTTGAAACATTTAATATGCACACTCAGTACCAGTCAAAGCCAAGCAACCCACAAGTACCCTGTATCTCTGGGATTTGCTACTGAATTCCAGGGAAGGCCAACAATCAGAAATCGAAGAATGCTCACTTTTCTGATTGATGTTCTAATCCCCCACCCCTTTTCAGGTATTTTTGGAGAAAGATGCAATGCAAACACAAAAAAAAAATTCCAGCAGATGTGCTCCTAGCTTTTGTCTGCTACTGTGTGTATAATTCATGTAAAATGTAGTGCCCTCCCCTGTCATTTATCATCCTATCCCTGTGTTAATTGTACTTCATTTCCACCTCTCTCATAAATTTAAATGTTATACTACTTGTCATTTTATTCATTGCTTATCTTTTCTTTCCAGCGATGTGAGCGATGTAACCAGACTGGGGCAACTGTAGGTTGTTGTCTGACCTCTTGCCAAAGCAACTACCACTTCATGTGTGCCCGTACCCGAAACTGTGTCTTTCAGGATGATAAGAAGGTATTCTGCTACAAGCACCGGGATCTTATCAGCGGAAAGGTATCACTCTATGGCTGTACGGATGAAATGTATGTCGCAACCTTTTTCACATGTCAGAAGGGGGTAAAATGTATTATCTCTTGTCTCCCTCATTGAAGATAATTACTGGACAAGGTTTTGAAGTTCATCGAAGGGTATATGTGGATTTTGAAGGGATCAGCCTTCGTAGGAAATTCCTGACTGGTTTAGAGCCAGAATTAATCAATATATTGATAGGTGAGTTGAATACCTTACCTGATAAATAATTTGAGTGAAAATTCATGTTCCTTCCATTTTCTTATAAGCTTCTTTTTTTTGTCTTTTTAAGGCTCATTGCAAATTGAAAAGCTGGGTGTATTAACTGAACTTTCAGCATGCCAAGGAAAGCTGTTTCCTGTGGGGTATCAGTAAGTTGAATCTCTTACATCTTAGAGTTTTCCAAAGACTTGAAAGACCTGCAGTATTAAATAATATTTAGTATCCTTGGTAAGTAGAACCTCAAACACTCAAATTCCTTTCTGCTCATGCTTTCCATGAGATGTTCACGGTGGTTCTGGAGCACGGTGGACCCACGTCGCAGATGCAGATACACATGTCGGATCAAGGAGGTTCGACCTCCCATCCAGGAGAAGCTGGTTGAAGAGACACCAGACCAGGGAGAAAACCACACGATTGCCCACAGCCCCTGTTCTCAAACAGGTAAGCTATTTAGGTGTCCAATGTGTTCTGGAATTGCTTATTGTCTAAGCCTGTGTTTTTAAATGGTGGTGTGAATGTTCTATAGATGCGTAAACCTCTGGTAAAATTAGTTTAATGGAATTATTAGTGCTTAATTTTGAAGATACTTTTGAAAACACTGCAGTATAAGATAATGTTAAAAGTTTGTTAGCGTCTAAGAAATGAGTTAGTCAATGGTGTTATGATAAAAGGTTCCTGTAAATTCACTTGATGAACTTTTTAACTTAACTGAAAATGGTGTATAATGACTGACCTACAAATGTGTATCTATAGTGCTATTTTTGGTGCATTTTTTATACAAGTTAAACTCCAGTATCTGAAATGCCTTGGAGTGTGTTGGTGTGTATGTCAGTGAAGCACACAGCTGGGCAAATAAATTTTTCCACTTACTGTGCTGTGCTGCCATGTATACTACAATTTTATACAGAAACTAAATCCATGGATCCCCAAAAGTTTCCAAATCACTCCCCAAAAGAAGAACCTTCCTTCCCACCCCCCCTAACAAAAGCAGACCCAGGAGCGAGACCCAAAGTCCCTGGTTATCCTCAAACCAGGAAACCTGCTGGGGGAATGTCTCGACCCCTCCCTTCCCCAGGTAACCACTGCATGTATAAATAGGCTTGCAAAAAACATTGCAATTGAAGGGATTTCTTTGGCATTATTAATTTTGGAAAAACTTGAGAAAATGCTATTTGAAATAAAGTAATTGGGCAGTGGTGGCCTAATGGCTAGGGATCCGCACTTGTAATTGAAAGATTGCTGGTTTGAATCTCTGACCAGCAAGGCATCATTGAGATACCCTGAGCAAGGCACTTCTCCCTGAGCGCTGAATTAGCTGCTCCCTGCTATGTCATGATGGGTTAAATGCAGAGGACACATTTTGTTGTTGTGCACTGTGTGTTGTGGTGTGTCAACAATGATCACTGATCACCAAAAATTCTAAATTCTAATTCCTTTTTTTCAAAGTAATGATTTGGAAATCATTCCTATTTGTTATATAGTCCATTGGCACAGACATTATTATTGTTGTTGTTGTTATAAAGATGATAATGGTGATAATTTGACAACTATCTCACTCGCGTTTCTTCCTCTTTAGGGGCAACACTTTCGAAATCTCACCATATCCTCACCATCAGTGATTTGGATGAGACCTGTCGTCCACGTCGCCATAGTCCCAGCTCAAATGCCACTGGGACCCGCAATCGCATCTCGTCCCCACCCTTGGGTACATCCTCAGGAGCGATCGCCCTTCGAGAAGCTGGGTCCCTGCACCCCAAGAACTCTCCAACAACCTCTCCAGATTTCTCTGTTGGTGCTACTGAAAATCAACTTCCCTGTCCTTCGACTCGTCTTGGGGGTCGCAGCACTCCCTTAGCGCATGGTGCCAGGATGGTAGCGCCCCACTCTACCTCAGGACTTTTCCCTCAAACCCAATGGCAAGACAGTGTCAGCTCTCCTGCTTTAAATATGCCTGGCAGTTCGTTTTCTTCACAAACCGTTCAAAGATTATCTTGTGATTTAAAAAGGACAGACTCAACAGAAAGGCCCCATGATTTTACTGTATCATCAGAGCCACAAAATATAGTTTCTGCAAACATTTTACCAGGAAAAGGCACTTCTCTAGTTTCGAATCAGAGTTTCTCGTACAGTCCATTTGATGCTGACTCTGATGTGGGCGTAACCACAGACCTGGAATTTGAAGAGACCTTGCTTAATGAAGGTGTTGCAATGAACTGTGGAGCCCAGATTGTGGTTTGTGGGGATGGAGAGGAGAACCTGGATGAATTTCGAGATGGTGAGGTAGACATAGGTAAAGGGACTACTCATGGCAGAGCTTCTACTCAATCCAGCTTGCCACCCAGGGAGGACTGGGGTAACACATCCTCTGATGATGACATGGAGAATTACTACAATTTCTCCCGCACAGTAGTGACTCACACTGTCCACAAGGAGGTTTCGCAAGCTCCAACACCCTCTTCCTCAGGTACCATTTCCCAGCTAGATGGTGTGGATGATGGGTCAGAAAGTGATGCTAGCATGGTCACCAGTGATGGTACTCAGAACTTAAAGAGCTCTACCCAAACTCAAATTCAGAATCCCAACCAGTTACTTCATTCACTGCATCAGGAGGACAGGCAAACTAATGGATTATGCAACCTGACTGTGGCCTCTACATACCCTGGTTGTGGTACATTGGCCAAAGCCAGTACCTCTTCTTCCTCAGAAGTACCGTATGGCTACACACGCTGTGGATCCCCCAAAGCAGAAGATTCCAGTAAACAGGAGAGTGCCATTACAGAGCATACCTTGTTGCATTACACAGCAGCTGACTCACTTGCACCTCACAAAGCTTTTATGCAAACAAATGAAGTAAGAAAATGTCCCGCTATAGACTTGCCCTCTGGTCTTCAACAGTCAATTAGCATTGTACCTGCCAAAAATTATGATAATATGACTGGTGCAGAGCTCTCTAAGAGTTTACAGGTTCAAAGAGAGTCCGATTCAGAACTTTCTCTTGTGCAAGAGCGTCGTGACCTTCCTTTACCAGATATTTGCATGACTGATCTGGTAACAGTCCAAGATTCAGTGGACACAGACTCAAAGAAAGATCGCCAAGGAGTTTTCTTGGATCCCAGCAGTGGGCATTTTGTTTCAGCTGAGGATGGCTCTGCGATTGACTTGAACCCTGTAACTGAAGGCATAGATAAAACAGGTTCATTGGAAGGCACAGATGATGGCAGCCACAGTACGATGATACGTCCTTTTCAGTGCACACCTGTTCTTCAAAGAGCTGTTCTTGATAGCTCTCAGGCTTCTCCAGGTCCATTACGGCACCCAATCTCAATGCAGCTCCCGATGCCGACTTTCAGACCTGCGCCCCTTGCCCACATCCGTGCCACAGTTGACCCTCTGCATTCTACCAGGATGACAGTTCTGCCTTCTGTGGAGAATTTCCGCACCTCTTTATCACCCACCGAACCCTGTCGTCCAGTTCCTGTTACAGTAACTTATGTTTCCTCTGGTTTTCCTTCTCAGAATGAAACTGTTGTATCTTTGACACCAAGCTCTGGTCTCCCTCTTGGGTCCTATAATTCGTTGCCTGTCCCCATGTATCCGGCCCATACTTTACCAACAGGTGGTACAGCCGTTTCTTCTCACACCATCACTAAAACTGAAGGTCTATCTTTTCAATTGAGGGATGCCCCCCAGTGCCAGCCAGTACGTCCCACATCTCATCCTGCCCCTATCTCTACACCCACCCCCATTTTAATAAATGGTTGTAATTCCACACCTTTACAGAAGGATGCCTTTGCTGGGCGCACTATCTCGATAAACTTTTCCACCCCCAGACCAGCACTGGAGCCCCAGCAACAAGTAGTAAATCAGTCTTTACCGGGTCATGCAATACTCACAGTTCGTGAGGTGGGTGGCCCCAATGTTGACTCTACCCCACATGTCTTACTTGTCAATCGCCTTGGTCAGATTTTTGTCAAAAATCCAGAAAACAACACTTTTCAGCTACCTAATCCCAGTTCCCCTTCCTTTGCTTCTGTGAATCAAATCGCTAGCCTCCTTCAAAGCAATGCCCTGTCTGCCACTCTGGCAGCTGCAGGAAACGTGTCAGGTGTCGCAGGACCGACAGTCCAAACTCAAGCCCCCAAGATGGTGACCCCTGTGACATCACTATCTGTAATGCACCCAGGAGCCTCTGTCCACCCTGTAGGCCACAGTGGTAATGGGATGGTAGCAGCTCCTGAGGCCTTTCTGGGAAGGAAATCAAAAGTAACGATCGATAATACAGCCCCTGGGATGAAAAAGTCCAAGAGCAGGAAAGCTACTCCTAACCCCAAAAGAAATAAGTTAAATATGGCGGCTGTCCCCAGCCCTGAGCTGTCCACTATTCAAGATAAACCCTCACTAAATGCCCAAGCCATAATTAACAAAGCCATGGCTAGCTGCTACAGTCCTAGTGGAGCCAGCATTCTGAGCCCTTCTCATTTACGCACCTTGAACAGAGTACCGGCGCCAAACTCTGTGGTGCTGCCCCCTGATCTCCTTATTGAACCTGAACCTGCAGCCACACCTGTAAGCACAAGCTCTCGCCCCCGTTCTCAAGTCCGCATTAAAAGGGTATCATCCTTATCAGACCGTATCACAGCCAAAAAGTCAAAGGTTGACATCACGGAGTTGGAACCTTCTACTACACTGGAAGAACAACGTAAGACTAACAGTACTGTGGCAAGGTGGGTTGAGAAAAAATGTTGACGGGGTTTAGAGAAGTCAAGATTTTGGTTGGCTAGTGCGGTCGTCTTGATAAATTAACACGGTGTTCCTGTCAGGTCCGGAGGTGTCCGCATAAAAACTCCCACTGTGAAAGGTGTTTTGGACCTAGATGATCTAAAGGAGGAACGCCAGGGCAGCTTTGAGAACCCAAGGTAAACTTTAATGACCATTGCATTGTGAATTATTTTGTTTTAAGAAGTAGGAATGAATCGATGAAAAGAATTGGGCAAAGAAAACAAAACGGCTTCGAACATGCATACAAATATGACTCCACAATCTAGGTACAAAATTGAAAACATTTTAAGCAATTTAAATTGTATTATTGGTAAAATAAGTAGGAATTAACTAAAATATTGGAAGTAACTGAAAATATATAGATCACTTGGATAATGCAATTACTCACTTGGATAATGCAATTACTAATGGAGTTAGTGGGCTGAGAAATGTTTTACTTAATGTTTTACTTTTTTTTTTATGTCACAGGCCAGGACCATGGGATCGCTTATCTTCAGCATCTAAGGGCGGGGATGTTAGCTACAGCAAGCCACTTATGTGGGACAGCGCTGGGCGCTATGCCCTAACTGACTGGAATAAGCACTCAGGTGGCTCCTCCATATTCATGCCATACTTGTTTTAATGTTAGTCACTTAATACTGACTTAGCACTGTTTGGTACCCTTAATCTTTCTGGGAATTGGAATTCTCTTTGTGTATAGTGCTCTTGTTAGCCCTAATGATGTATTTTGTGATATTTCTGTTAAACAGGTGTAATCTCAAGCTCAGATGATGAGATGCCTCCGCCTGAGTTGGATGATGAGTGTCCTGTCAACAAAGATCAGCCTCATCTGCGCTTTGAGATCACTAGCGAAGATGGCTTCAGCGTAGAAGCAGACAGTATAGAGGGTATGATACTGTCTTCTCCCAAGCCTTCTGTATGATTTTATAAATGCATAAATTAAAAATTTGTAGTATGCCCAAACTGAATGCATTTACACACTGACGTACCATTGGGTATTTGGCTGACATTCTGGTAAGTGTAGCTGATCGTACCTTAGTTCCATGCAATGAAATGATGAATATCCAGTCTTTGTAAGCTGTAGGAAAAATAGACCTTGTATATTGACCCGTTGCTCTTTCTTCTCATTTGTTAGTGGCTTGGAAGGCTGTGATCGATGGAGTGCAGGAGGCCCGAGCTGGAGCACGTCTCAGGCAGCTGTCCTTCATCGGCATGGGCGGGGCACGCATGCTGGGTGTCCTCCATGACGCAGTGGTATTCCTTGTGGAGCAGCTCCAGGGGGCCAAGCGCTGTCAGCGCCATACCTTTCGCTTCCACAAGCAGGACACCCAAGAGGAAGAGCTTCCCGTCAATCCCACTGGCTGTGCCCGCTCTGAGGTTTATCTTAGGTGGGGCAGCATTTTATTTAACACACAGTGCACCATCATAAATGCTTATGCTATTTTTCACCAGAAATGTTATCTTTGCACATAAAATTATTAACAGTAATCTTGTGCTTTCAGTCAAGATACTATCAGTTAATGGATGTTTTTTGCTGCATGTTTCTTCACAGGAAGTCCACCTTCGACATGTTTAATTTCCTGGCTTCCCAGCACAGACAGTTGCCTGACAATGGCCCTTATGACGATGACGAGGAGGAAGTTCCACTGAAATCCACCAGGTAAAAGACAGCTGCTGGTAGAGCAGGCTCTGTTCTCAAATGTGTTTTGACAGTGTGCACATAAATATCACATTTTACATTTTATCTTGTGCCTAATTTTTCTGTGGGTTGGAGTTGAAGTTTAATTTGCCTACTCCTAAAATTCCCATTTCAATGTTGTGTAAACTATGTTGTATTTACATAGTATTTGTTTGCCTTATCTCAACAAAAGGAATTGCTTTCCTTGTAGAGACCACAGTGGGTAGACAGGAAACAGGCAACATAAACATTTTTTAACTGGAAGATCTTTTTAATCAGAGGTTTAACCATTAATTAACTGGGAAAAATGCCAGAACACTAACTTTGCTACTATTTTACATGATTTTGTTATTTAGCAAGCACTGTGACCAAGTTAAACCAGGGTGAGGGTGTTTCTCTCCTCCTGTGTGCTGATAGCATGTTGATTAGCCTGTTGTGAACTCTTTACTTTTTTCTTAAAGGCGTGCAACCAGTATGGAGCTTCCTATGGCCATGCGCTTCCGACATCTGGAGAGAACTTCAAAGGAAGCAGTGGGAGTGTACAGGTTGGCATTTTCTAAGTTCCCCAGGGCTGCACACTGCAGATTAAATGGTTCCAGCTGCAACCAAAAATATAAAGTCATGGACAGGGGTGTAACCTTACATAGAATAAATTAAAAAATGGTGTACACGTAACCGTGTCGTGGCCAGATGATATA